>NW_024871375.1:247500-277500 GCF_019054845.1 Dipodomys spectabilis
AGCAGGGTTTGGAAGGGACTTCAACAGTTTTAAATGCTGACAATGGTTTCTCAAGGCTCAGGAGAAAATTTCCCTCACTTCAATGTAGCTTTTCAACATCATTTCCACCCCTCTCCGCTCCCACCCCCACCCCCTGGCTCTGGCATCAAATCCTTCTCCATCAGCATCTCCCATAATTTATGAAAGAAATCACTAGCTCTCTTCTCCTCATTCTCCTCTCTGCCCCTCCATTGATGCAAATTTTACTTTATGTGGATGCAATTATTTTACTTTAAAATGATTAAATAACCTCCACTTGTCCACCTGTCTTTTTACCTTGAGTTTTATTTTATTTATTTATTTATTGTGAACACTGGCTGTCTTATTACCTTTGCAAAGCCTTTAACAGTGCCATCTCTGGCTTTTTCTGTGTATGTGGTATTGAGGAATTGAACAAAGGGCTTCATGCATGCTATGCGAGCACTCTACCACTGAGCCAACTTCCCAGCCCCTAACTGCTTTTAAATGAAACAAACAAACCAATAACTTTTCAGGTAATGAAGAACTGCTATGGAGGTGAACATAACAGATTTAAATTCAAGTCCTCATCAGTGGCAGTTTGGGGCTGCTTAATATTCTTATTCACATTTTGTTTACCAATTATATTAAATCATCTGTAATTTAAAATGATCGATCTTTTTTCTTTCTTTGAGAGTAGATCGATATAAAACCTTACTGGTTTCCCCCCAAATCATCTGAATGTATTCTGGCTACCAAAATAATTAGAAAAAAATTAAAGCGTTTGTCCAGACTGGAATAAATATACTACAACGCTGAAATTCATTTTTCTTTGCCCTCAAACAACATCTAAAATGCTCCTATTTATTAACTGGCCCAGTCAACATTCAGAATGGGTGGAAAGATTTAGTTTTTATCAGTTAAAACAATTAGCCAAATCTCTCCCTTCCTTCCTCCTTTGTTCCCTCCTTCCCTCCATCCCTCTCTCTCTCTCTCTCTCTCTCTCTCTCTCTCTAACACCACAAAAGGCTGTGAAATTGGGAATTTAAGAAACGAACTCCCATGAGACTTTTTAAATCATGGCGGAGCAGTAATTGCGTGTTATTGCCAATTTCATAATGTAACTAATCAAGATGTCTGGCCCGAGGTGCTATTCTGAGTACTATATTCGAGTTAAGAGCTCCACACACGGATTCGAGAGAGAAAGCTGTCAACTTCTAAAGAATCGTCTGTGACTCTGACTCTCCAGTGTCACCAGAACTTGACCAGACTGTGAGAAATACGCCTGGCATCACGGATTGCACACACAAGACCTCGATCCTGCTGGTGGTGCCATCTGAACTAGGCTGCAGCTTATGAGAAGTAGAAATGCACCGACAAAGGAAGGATTAATATCTGGGCACTAATGCACTGACAAAGGAAGGATTAACATCTGGGCACATCAAGCTGGAATCAAGAATCCTATGCTCACTATATTTGTGTGTGTGTGTGTGTGTGTGTGTGTGTTTGTGTGTGTGTGTGTGTGTGTGAGTCCTGGGGCTTGAACACATGGCCTGGGTGCTGTCTCTAAGCTTTTGACTCCAGGCTGTTGTTCTACCACTTCAGCCACACACCTCCACTTCTGGCTTTATGCTGCTTGATGGGAAATAGTCTTCACAGGTTTTCCTGGCCCAGCTGGCTGAGAACCACGATCCTCACATCTCAGTTGCCTAAGTAGCTGGGATTATAGGTGTGAGCCACAGTACCCCCAGCACGTACTCAGTATTAAGATGGGATCTACTCATCTGGATTTATTCTAACACTGGTTTTCTGCTTCAAAAGAAAAAAAAAATAAAGAAACACCATACAGTGCTTATACCACCAGTGGTCTCATTCCTTACTTAACCAGACTTTTCAGGAGTATGTAACAGTACTGAGATGGGCTAAAACAATCCCAGTGAAGACAACTGAAAAAATGTTAAAAGAAAACAAACACATCTGACTATTTGTGTATGTCAATAAACTCGAACGTTTTCCCATGTTGCTGTCACTTTTATAACAAGTGTGTTATATTCTTTATAAAAGTTCCATTTAGTTTACCTTACAGTTCTACCAAGGAGTGGTGAAACAGAGAAGCTGAAATCCGAGATCACAGTTCAAAGCCAGTCAGGGCAGGAAAGTCTGGGAAACTCTTTGATCTCCAATGAACCACCAAAAAGCCCGACGTGGAGCTGTGGCTCAATGGCATAGTGCCAACCTCAAGCAAAAAAAGCTCTGTGTCAAGGTCTAGACCCTGAGTTCAAGCCCCACGAACTGCCCTACAAAAAAGTTTAATAAGCAAAAAGAACTGTCCAATTTCCCATTCGAGGTACATATTCTATTACCTTTCTCCAATTTACCATCATCTTTTATTTATATTCTTGTCCGTACTGTCACCACCTTATAAATTTATTGAGGGTAAGGTATATCCTGCATTGTCTTAATCTGTCTAATTTCTTCTCTGAAACAAATCTGAAATTTTTCACCTGAAGTCACATAGAGCAAGAGATCAATATAAATTAAAAAAAAAATTACAGAGTTATGTATGGTGAGATGGAATATTTTTAAATAGTTACAGTAAATAAATTTAGCATATATTGGAAACCTGAATTTGAATTTTAGCATTAAGACATGATAATGTTATAGGGTTTAACTTCTTTCCTTTTTTCCTTCCTTCCTTCCTTCCTTCCTACCTCCCTTCCACCTTCCTTCCCTCCTTTCTTCCTTTTCCTCCTCTTCCTTCCTACCTCCTTACCTTCTTCCTTCCCTCCTTCCTTCCTTTTCCTCCTCTTCCTCCCCTCCCCTTTTCACTCCCTCTCTCTCTCTCTCTTTCTTTCTTCTTCCTTCCTGTCTTTCTTTTTTTGTCGGTGATGGGGCTTGAACTGTGGGCCTGGGTGCTGTCCCTCAGCTCTTCAGATCAAGGCTGGTGCTCTACCACTTGAGCCACAACACCACTTCCGTTTTTCTGAGTAGTTCATTGGACAGGAGAATCTCATGGAATTTCCTACCCCAGCTGGCTTTGAAGAGGGATCCTTAGATCTTAGTTTCCTGAGTAGCTAAGTTGACAGGCATGAGCCACCAGTGCCCAGCCTCTTTGTTTTCTCTTTCTCCCCTCCTTTCCTCTCTTCCTTCCCTTTTGACATAGAAGAATAAATACTATTAGAAACAGGTTGGTGATTCTTCAAGATATCCAAGTTATTCAAGATATGCAGCCTCCTAACTGGAATATTCTAGAAGATTCTGGAAGAGGGTCCCTTCCTGGTTCATTATAATGGGCAATGCTACAGTGAATAGAACAGAAGATGATGGATTCCCTGGGCATGGGGGAGATCCTTTGGCTTTGTGCATTCATGGTGTGTGTGTGTGTGTGTGTGTGTGTGTGTGTGTGTGTGTGTGTGTATGTAAAACCCCAATGGGGGTCGAATTAGGGGCCTAGAACTTCTCTGTATTTCCCCCAGACCCTTCTGAGCACTCTTGGTGGAAGCATCTAGCACCTGTCCAACACCCCTGCCTGGCCTTTGAGATACGTTCATAGGCCACTGCCCGCAATCCACCTGTTACCCCCCCCCCCCAGGTTACCGGTTCAGGTCTTGGAATCTCTTGCAATGTGAACTTGTGAAGGGTTAGTGCCACCAGTGTGGGAACCTTGCAGAGAGGCGAAAACGAGTCATGGAATGGACATGCATCTCTGTGCCTCGGGAGCTGTCACAGACCGGTCTGCTAGCATTTTCCTGGCAAGACTTGGGTCATGCCTGGTAGGCAAGCTGTCCAGAATCAAACCCCTGATTGCCTTGAACAGAACATTAATTTATATATCCTTGTGGTTTGTTCTTTTCATCCATGTGGGGGCTGAATATATAGCCTGCAGTTTATTGGTGTTGGTCTCCCCACACCCACCCCCTCCCAGAAAGAGTTCAGATGTTATGATTTCTTCTGGACTTCCTACAGACATAAATGGGCTAATTAAATTAGACCTATTTAACAAGTGACATCTGTGTCCCAGCTGGCCTTAGGCTATTGGAAAACAGTCAGTAGTGCTTTCCTGCCTCATAGATTTCACTCTGCACTATTTGAAGCTGCATTTTGGGGGTGAGTTATACTCAAGCAGGAACAGTTCCTTGAAGGGACATTTGTGACACATTTTGTTGCAAAATCTACCTACTTAGGAATTACCCCACGGTTCCTCTGATTGCTGTCCTCCTGAGATACTTTCTCACTCTCTGTCTCTCTCTCTCTCTCTCTCTTTCTCTCTGTCCTCTCTCTCTTTTTGTGCTGGTCGTGGGTCTTGAACTGAGGGCCTGGGCACTGCCCCTGGGCGTCTTTGTGCTCAAGGCGAATGCTCTACCATTTTGGCCCCCAGGGCCACTTCTGGTTTTCTGGAGGTAAGAGTCTCATGCACTTTCATGCCCAGGCTGGCTTTGAACTGCAATACTCAGACCTCATCCTCTTGAGTAGTTGGGATGACAGGGGTGAGCATCTAGGTGCATCTTATCTTTTGTGAGATTTATTACTAAGTGGCCCTATTATCTCATTTATTGATTCTTATTAGAAATATCAAGGAAATGTAAAATGTTAATACAGTTAGATCATTATCTTCTAATAAAAAAGTTTATTGCAGAGCAAATATTAAATTCTATGGGCTGGGAAGGTGGCTTAGCAGTGGAGTGCTCACCTCGCTTGCATGAAGCCCTGGGTTCAATTCCTCAGTACCAATACAAAGAAAAAGCCACAAGTGGTGCTGTGGTTCAAGTTGTAGAGCATTAGCCTTGAGCAAAAGAAGCTCAGAGGCAGCACCCAGGCCCTGAGTTCAAGCCCCAGGACTGGCAAAATAAACTAAATTATAATGAACTAAACATTTTCATCGGGATTTAGTTATTATAAAATTACTACCAATACCACGAGTCAAGAATGTATAGTGGGTTGCTGTTGGCTCACGTCTGTTATCCCAGTTACAGAGGGGGCTTAGATCTGAGGATCACAGTTGTAAGCAAGCCCAGGCAGGAAAGTGTGTGAGACTCGTGTCTCTGATAAACCACCAAAAATCCATAAGTGGAACTGTGGCTCAAGTGGTAAAATACAAGCCTCAAGCAAAAGAAGCTCAGGATCAGTGCCCAGGCCTTGAGTTCAAACTTTAGGACCAACACAAACAAAATTTAACAGATATATAAGATATATCTCAAAAGGATAAGCTATGGTCTTATTAATATACTTTTGCCCAGGTTGGTCTTGAGCAGTAGTCTCCCTATTTCTAGTCTCTCAAGTGGCTGGAACTACAGGCATGAAAAACTATACCTGGCTGGGTGTGGGTTGGTCACACCTATAATCTTAGCTACTCAGGTGGCTGAGATCTAAGGATCATGGTTCAAAGCCAGCCCAGGCAGGAAAGTCTATGAGACTCTTATCTCCAAGGAACCACTAGAAAACCAGAAGTGGTGCTGTGGCTCAAGTGTTAGAGCCCAGCCTTGAACAAAAAAAATTCAGGGACAGCCCTCAGATCCTGAGTTCAAGCCCAAGGACTGACAAAATACAAAACTATGCCCAGCTCTAATACTAGTAATTTGGTTTGCCTCTTTCTGGTTCTCAGAGCACTTTTAGACCCTTGGATGAAGTAAAGATGGGATGAAAATGGAGGAGAGAAAGGAAGCTGCCCCTCTGAGCAGAATTATTTTTAAAAGCCCCTTCCGGAAGAGCTTCCAGAATTTTTAAATGCTGAAAGAACTTCTTGCTCTGTACAGGTCTGGAAAATATCCAGAAAGACAAAGAGGTGAATTGGAAGGCCAGGGCTCTGCTTTGTGAAGGCTTTCTACGTGACTCTTCTTGACCGGCTTTCTGATCATATTTGGCTTTTGTTTTTGTGTGTTTTTCCCCCAGATGAGATTTATAAGATGAACTCCGGGCAGCTGTGAGCAAACCCAGGACTCAGCAGAAACCCAGCCCTCATGGTTCATTTCTAGGTGGAGCTGTGAGCCTTGAACTCAGAAAAAGGGTCAAACCTGAAGGTTTTCCCTTCTCCTCCCTCGATTTCTTCAAACAGCTTTTAAATTTCAATGTCTGTCCATGGCCAGACAGTGGAACACAACACGAATTAGTCTGAACCCTGAGAAGAAGACTAGAGAGGGAAAGCGGCTGGTAATTTCATATTTCTGTATATTACTTTACTAAGCAAACTGTGGAAGTCAAAAATGGATGGCCACTGATCAAGGATTAATATATGTATGTATGGAATGTATATATGTATGGTGTGTGTGTGTGTGTGTGTGTGTGTGTGTGTGTGTGTGTGTGTGCGTGCATGTGTGTGTGTGTGTATGTGTGTTGGGGCCAAGTTTGAATTCAAGGTTTTGTGCTATTGCTTGACTTTTTTTTTTAAGCTTTTTTTTTCTTTCTTTTTTATTGTAAAGATACTATACAGAGGGTTACAGTTACATGAGTAAGGTAATGAGTACACTTCCTATTGAGCATTGTTACCCTCTCCATTGTTTTCCCCCTACTATCCCTTCCTTTCCTACCTTCCCCAAGGTTCTTTTTTTTTTTTAATTGTGATTAAGTGATTACATAATTTCCCAAATTTCACATTATTGTGGAATAATGATGCTCATTTAAAGTCACAGGTTCATTCTAACTTTCCTGGAGCAAATTGTCTATCACGATCTATAACATATAACAGTCTACACATATACACCATAAATGTGATCAGCACCATGGGGATATTTAGTAGTGGTTCAACCATATGAGCGGAAGTTCTTTGTTTCTTAAGTCCTGTTAATTTTGTCTTATCACCTAACATCTTGGATTTAACATCCACTTATCAGGGAGACCATATACTGTTTGTCTCTTTGCTCTTGGCTTACCTTGCTCAAAATGATTTCTTCTAGCTCCATCCATTTCCCTGCAAATGCCATTATTTTGTCATTTCTAATGGCTCCAAGGTTTTTGGATCCATTCATCTGTGGTGGGGCATCTGGGTTGTTTCCATACCCTAGCTATTGTAAACAGTGCTGCAATAAACATTGAGGTACAAGTGTCTTTGTAAATTGGTTCCTGTTGTTCAGGGTAGATGCCTAGAAATGTTATGTCTGGGTCATAAGGGAGGTCAATCTTTAGCTTTCTAAGGACCCTCAAGACTGCTTCCCAAAGTGGTTGTATAAGTGTACATTCCCACCAGCAGTGTAATATGGTTCCTCTTTCTCCACAGCCCCTCCAGCATTTGTTGTTGGCTGACTTGTGGATGTGGGGCATTCTGACTGGGGTAAGGTAATATGTCAGGGTTGTATTTATTTGCATTTTCTTCACCACCAGCGATGATGAACATTTCCTCATGTGTTTCTTTGCCATTTTTATTTCTTCATCTGAGAAGCCCTTTTTAGTTCCCTTGCCCATTTAATAATTGGTTTGTTAGGATTGCGAGGGATTAGTTTCTTGAGATCCCTGTATATACTGGATGTTAACCCCTTGTCTGATACATTGCTGGTAAATATTTTTATCCCAATTAGTTGGTTGTCTTTCTAGCTTGGTTGAGATAGATTTAGCTGTGCAGAAGCTTTTTATTTTAAGGTAGTCCCATTTGTCGAGTCTCTCTCCAATTTGTTGTGACCTTGAGACTGTTCAGATAGTACCTTCCTGTGCCTATTAGTTCAAGTGTCTCTCCTACTCTGTCCTGCAGTAGTTTCAGAGATTCAGGTTTAATGTTAAGGTCTTTAATCCATTTTGAGTTGATGTTGGTGCATGGTGATAGGCTGGGGTCCACTTTTAGTTTTCTGCATGTGGCCGCCCAGTTTTCCCAGCACCAGTGATTGAAGAGGCTGTGTTTCTTCCATTGTTTATTTTTGGCTCCTTTGTCAAATATCAGCTGGCTGTAGGCCTGTGGATTAATTTCTGGATCTTCTATTCTATTCCATTAGTCTTTGGGTCTGTTTTTTTGCCAGTACCATGCTGTCTTTGTTATTATAGCTCTGTAGTAGAGTTTGAAGTTTGGCATGGATATCCTTCCTATATTGTCGTTATTACCTAGAATTGTTTTAGCTATTTTAGGACGTTTGTTGTTCCATACGAATTTTTGGACTGTTTTCTGTATTTCAGTGATGTATGTCATTGGGATATTAATAGGAATTGCATTGAATTTGTATATTAATTTTGGCAGAATTACCATCTTCACTATATTAAGTCCAAGAGCATGGGAGGTCTTTCCATTTCCTAGTATCTTCTGCAATTTCTTTGTTTAACTTTTTATAGTTTTCATTAAATAGTTCTTTTACATTTCTGGTTAGGTTAATTCCTAAATATTTTATTTTGGGGTAGGTTATTGTGAATGGGGTTGCTCTCTTTATTTCCCTCTCTTCTAGTACATTGTCAGTGTACAGGAAGGCAACTGATTTTTGTGGGTTTATTTTGTATCCTGCTACTTTGCTGAAGTGATTTATGATTTCTAAGAGTTTGGAGATGGAATTTTGGGGATCGTGAAAATATAGCATCATGTTGTCTGCAAAAAGGGATAGTTTAACTTCTTCTTTCCCTATGTGGATTCCTTTAATGTCTTTTTCTTGCCTTATTGCCTTGGCTAAGGGTTCCAGGACTATATTGAATGGGAGTGAAGACAGTGGGCATCCTTGTCTTGTTCATGATTTTAGGAGACTTGGTTGTAGCTTTTCTCCATTAAGTATAATATTGGCTATTGGTCTGTCATAAATGGCTTTCATTGTTTTAAGAAATGTTCCTTCTATTCCTATTTTCTCCAGATCTTTTAGCATGAATGAATGTTGAATTTTATCAAAGGCCTTTTCTGCATCTGTGGCGATAATCATGTGATTCTTGACCTTGGCTCTGCTCATGTGTTGGGTTACATTTATTGACTTACTTATATTAAACCATCCCTGCATCTCTGGGATGAAGCCTACCTGGTCATAGTGTTTGATTTTTTTAATGTGTTTCTGGATTCTGTTGGCTAGAATCTTGTTAAGGATCTTTGCATTTGTGTTCATCAAGGAAATTGGCCTGTAATTCTCATTTTGGTTGGGTCTTTGCCTGGTGTGGGGATGAGTGTGATATTGGCTTCGTAGAATGAGTTTGGGATAGCTCCCTTCTTCTCTGTTTCTCTGAAGAGCTTGAAGAGTATGGGTATTAGTTCTTCTTTAAAGGTCTTATAGAATTCTGCTGTGAATCCATCTGGTCCTGGGCTTTTTTTTTGTTGCAAGATTTTGATAACTTCCTCTATCTCGAAGTAGGATATTGGCTTATTTAATTGGTTTACTTCTTCTTTGCTCAGTTTGGGCAACTTGTATTTCTCTAAAAATGCATCTATTTCTGCCAGATTTTCTTCCTTTAGAGAGTATAACTTTTGAAAATAGTCTATTAGGATTGTTTGGATATCTTGGGTACGTGTTGTGATTTTCCCGTGGCATCCCTTATCCTGTTAATATGGGTTTCTTCTCTTCTTTTTTTAATTAATCTTGCCAACGGTCCATCAATTTTATTTATTTTTTCAAAGAACCAGCTTTTGCTTTGGTTAATTTTGGCTATAATTTTCTGATTTTCTAATTGGTTAATCTCGGCTCTTAATTTGGTTATCTGGCTCCATCTAGTAATTTTAGGTTCCATTTTTTCTTGTTTTTCTAGCTGTTTTAATTGCAACATGAGATTATTTATTTGGTCTGTTTCCATTTTCTTGATGTGGGCACTGAGGGCAATAAATTTGCCCATCAGGACTGCTGCTTTTGCTGTGTCCCACAAGTTTCTTTGCGACATGTTTTCATTTTCATTGAGTTGTAGGAAATGTTTTATTTCTCTGATCTCTTCCATTACCCAGGCATTGGTAAGGAGTATGCTGTTCAATTTCCATGTATTAGAGAAATTTCTGTGGTATGCTGTTATTGAGAAGTAGCTTGATTCCACTGTGGTTGATAGGATACAGAGGATTATGTCAATCCCTTTGTATTTGCTTAAGTTCCTTGCATGAACTATGATATGGTCTATTTTGGAGAAAGTTCCATGAGCTGCTAAGAAGAATGTGTACTGTGTTGTTTTAGGGTGAAATACTCAATAGATGTAATTTAATTCCGCTTGAAGTATGGCCTCACTTAATTCAGTAGTTTCTTTGCCAATCCTCTGGTTGGTAGACCTGTCCTTTGGTTAGAGTGGTGTTTTAAAGTCTCCTAGTATTATCATATTGGGATCTATTTTATTCTGTAAGTTTGAGAGTATTTTTTAACATATCTCAATGCACCAATATTTGGGGAATATAAGCTGATGATAATATCCTATTCTTGGATTGTTCCCTGTATTAATATGTAGTATCCATCATTGTCTTTCTGCACTGATTTTAATGAAAAGTTTATTTTGTCAGATATTAGGATAGCTACACCTGCTTTTTACTGGGGGTATTTGATTGGTAGATCCTTTTCCAACCTTTTACTCTGAATTTGTTTGTATGTTTGGTTGAGAGGTGGGTCTCCTGAAGGCAACAGATGGATGGGTCATGTTTTCTGATTGAATCTGCAGTTCTTTTTCTTTTGATTGGCAAATTAAGCCCATTAATATTAAGAGATAGTATAGAGAGATGCATTGTGGTCCCTGTCATTCCCTCTTTTCCTCAGTTTTTCTCTTTTCCTTTACTCTTGTGCTTCCTCAGACTTTGATTAATGCTTGTCTGGGTGCAGGTCCCAGTTCCTGGCTGCTTTCTTCAGGTTGTGTCCCCCCTCTCAGTATTCTTTGTAATGCTGGCTTAATGTTTATGTATTCATTTAGTTTTTATTTATTAAAAATTTTCAGTTCTCCATCGAATGTGAATGTTAGCTTTGCCAGGTATATCAGTTTGGGTTGGCAGTTATTGTCTGTTATTGCATTCAGTGTTTGTGTGAGATCTGCAGTGATTCTAATTTTTCTCCCATTGTAGTATAGCTCCTTCTTCATTTTTGCTGCATGCAAGATTGTTTCCTTATTATTCAGATCTATCATTTTTACTATAATGTGTCTAGAAGTGTTTCTCCTGGGGTCTTGCTTGTTGGGTCTTCTGTATGCTTCTGTTATGTAGGTAAGATGTTCTTTTTTGAAGTGGGGAACATTTTCACCGATTATCTTGTTGAATAGGTGTTGCATTCCCTTGCTTTGAAATTCCTCGCCTTCATCTAATCCAGGTATACGAAGGTTAAATTTCTGGGCATTATCTGCTTGCTCTTGAATTTTCCTTTGGCTTAATTTGAGTGATTTTTCCATATCTGTCACTTTTTGGTGCAGTTGGTGTATTCTGTCTTCTGTATCTGACACTCTACATTCCATTTCGTTCACTCTGTTAACTGTGGCTTCTATTGTGGTTTGCATGGAGGAAATGGACTCCTTTATCGATTCGATGTTGGTTCTCAAAGTACTGATCTCACCTCTTCATGAGGTATGTACTGCCTCTAATTCGGCATTTATATCGCTTCTTACTGAGGTTTGTGCTGCCTCTATTTTTGCATGCATCTCCTGTTTGATATCCTGTATCTCTTTTTATAGTTCATCCTTGTGCTCTTTCAATTTCTGGTCTATTTCTCGCTTTATTTCTTGAGTCATTGCCTCCAGCATCCCTTGGATGTAGCTTTTGTCTCCCATTCCTGCTTTGCGCCCACTGGGGCTCTCCCCTGCGTGTCTGCTGGCTATTGAGGATAGCTTGCTTTCCTGGTGTTGATAAACCTTGTAATTTTGCATGAGGTTTAGAGGATTATTGGAGACTAATCTGCAATTTTGTTTTGGTGTGACTGTCTTTGCTTGGTTGCTGCTTCTGTATTGGTAGAGAGAGTTTATGCCTGATCTGGGGGCTTACCTCCAGCTGCTGGTCTGACCTACATAGGATTCTCATCTCTGCTGCAGATTGCTGGCAATTCCCGCCTTTGGAAGGGTTGAGCAGCCTAGACTGCTCCTGATTGCTCCTACGGGTGCTCTTGACAAGATCCGATGATCTGGATGCACTCTCCCAGATGCTGGAGTCTGCTATGGGCTCCTGATGTTTTTGTTTTGTTTTTTTTGTTTTGTTTTTTTGGGGGCCAGTTGTGGGCTTGAACTCTGGGTTTGGGTGCTGTCTCTCAGCTCTTCAATTCAAGGTTGGCACCCTACCATTTGAGCCACAGCACCATTTCTGACCCTTTCTGCTTATGTGATGCTGATAAATCAGATCCAGGGCCTCATGCACCAAAGACTATCACTCTACTGCTGAACCACCTTTCCAGCCTGAGCTCCTGCCTACTATCAGGTTCTGGCAGCCTGTGTTGCCCAATTCCCAGCCTAGAGTATATGGGTTGGGTTTTGGTGGGGTTTGGGCTTCTCTTGTCCTGAGCCTCCAGATCTTTTGTTGTCACAGGTGTGCTTCCCAGGAGGTGGAGTTACCTGTTTTTCTCCCCTCTGCTGAGGCATATGCTCAGCTTTTGAATTCAGTTGGGAGGAGTTGGTCGTGCTGTTCAGGTGCCTGGTCCCCAGGCCTGGTCCCAGCCCCCCACCTGGGGCACGCCAGTTGGGCTTGTGCTGCTCTGTATACCACCTAGGTTATGCAGCCTGCGGTACATAGTTCAATTTTCTTCTACTGTTTGTTGTCTTGACCCAGGTGTGCTGTTCCTGGCATGGGAGTTTAAGCTCCCTTCGAGGGGTGCTTTTACTCTAGCCTAGCCAGTGGAGTGTACTTCACAGGCTGATGGAGCTCTTGAACAGTTCCCAGTTTTAGTGGGTCCTGTGGTCGAGGTGTTGGGGTAGGGAGACTGGATCAGGGTCTGGGGATTCCCTCCAGCTCTGGTCTCCCTTGAGAGATACACTGTCCCCTGTGTGGTACTCACCCTGGACCTAGTTGTTTCTGTGTGGTGTAGGTCATCGGTTGCTGTTGCAATCTGGGCTGGGGCGGTCGTGGCTCTGTGTGATTCTCTTTTGTCTCTGCTTCTGTCGAAACTCTCAGGTCCACAGTGTCTATACCATGGGCGAGGGGTAGGGGCGGGGCCTCTGTACACGTTCTGGGCATTGGGGTTTGCACTTTCCAGATCAGCACCAGTTCCTTGTAGGTCTTTTGCTTTGGTGTTCTGTGGGCATTCCGTGTAGCTCTGGGGGCTCCTGTCGTGGGGCAGAATTCTGGGCTCAGGGGTTTCTCTGTTTATCTCAATGGGTGGGTCTGACACTGATACCTGAGGTGGCTTCTGAGTGAGTTATCTGCATACAGCTCCCTGTGTCTCTGGGGCTCCAGCAGCCCTCCGCTGAGTCATCATCACAATTGACAGGTCTGACACCAGTACCTCAGGCAGCTTCTGCGTGGGTTATCTGCAGGCAGCCCCCCCATGTCTCTGGGATCCCGGCAGCCCCGACCAGGCCGGCTGGCAGCGGCTTCACGCACTGCAGATACCAGGCGGCTTTGGCGGGATAGAGCCTCTCTGCTCAGGTGGAGAGTGAAGGGAAGGGGTGGGATCTTCGTGGAGACTCCTGGCTGGTAGGTTTCTCTGTTCATGGCGATCAGCAGGTCTGCAAACCGGTACTTCAGGCAGCTTCTGTGCGGGTCATCTGCAGGCAGCACCCTGTGTCTCTGGGACTCTGGCAGTCCCCGCCAGGCCGGCTGGCCACGGCTTGGCATGCTGCCGTGTGGCCAGTAAAAATTAGGGGAGGGGTCTTCGATCTTCTCTGTTCTGAAATTCTGCTTTTCCTCTCTTTCTTTTTTTGTTATTTTCCACCTCCTATTTTTCTCTGAGTGCTCGTCTTTTTTGTTGTTGTCGGTCTCTTGGGGAGATTAAGCATTGGAACTCAAACTCTCTTTTTGGTTGGGGAGAGCTGTGGCTTTTCCCTACTGCCCCGTTGCCATCTTGGTCTCTTGCTTGACTGTTTTTGTGGCTCACTCCTGGCATTTTTTATGAAGGAATTGCATTCTACTCCATGATCCATGCCTCAGCCCAATATTTTGCTGGCTAATTGGAGATCGAGTCTGCCAGACTTTTCTGCCTGGGTTGGCTTCAAACCTCTGATTCTAGTATCTTGTATAGGTCTTGAACCACTGGGATTTAGCTAATTTATACGTGTGTGTGTGTGTGTGTGTGTGTGTGTGTGTGTGTGTGTGTGTTTGTGTGTGTGGACAGTCTTGCGACTTGAATTCAGGGCCTGGGCACTGTCCTGGAGCTGCTTTTGCTCAAGGCTAGCACTCTACCTCATGTGCCACATCTGTACTTCTGGATTCTTGGTAGTTAATTGGAGATGAGTCTCATGAATTTTCCTGCATGGGCTGGTTTTGAACCATGATCCTCAGATCTAAACCTCCTGAGTAGCTGGGATGACAAGTGTGAGTTCTGGAACAAGACACAAATATTTATTTTTACATCCAGGGAAATTCTGGTTAAATCATGAGACCTCTAAGAAATTGGCCCAGGCAGGAAAGTCCATGAGACTCTGATCTTCAATGAATCAGCAGAAAACCAGAAGTAGAGCTGTGGCCCAAGTGTTAGAGCACCAGCATTGAGTGAAAGAAGCTCAGGGACAGTGCCCAAGCCCTGAGTTCAAGACCCTGGACTGGCACACACACACACACACATATATATATATATATATATATATATATATATATATATATGTATATATGTATATTTTATATATATACACATAGATATACATATATATATGTATATATATGTATATGTATATATATACACATATATATATACATATATATGTATATATATACACACATAGATATACATATATGTATATATATATACACATAGATATACATATATATGTATATCTATGTGTATATATATATATATACACATATATATATACATACATATATATACATATTCAGCCTTCCTAAGGGCAATTTCATAAATTTTGGGATAAGTTAATGTTTTTAAGACAACTCATTCTTTTGTTCTACATTGAAATCCATTATCTAACCATAGCTCATTAAAAGTGAAAATTTTCAGGTTAGACGGACTATTTATTTTCATTGTATTATAGCTTATTCCTTAAAATATTGTTTTCATTATTACATGAATAGTTGCAATGATCTTCCCCCCTCGTTGCTCTCAAATGAATGCAATAACAAACTAAACATAGCCAACTCAGTTTTTATAATGAACAATTAGAAAGCTAATGATTGGTGGCCAGGAATATTGGAGTGGAAAATAAAGCAAATCGCATTTATGTATTTGTTTTAAATTCTGGGACTGAAATGAAAAGTCTGCTATCATTCCAAAGAGCACACAACTGGTTAAATCCTACATGTTCGTTTGCAATTATGGAAAATAATTAATGGAAAATAATTTTAGGAGATTCAATTTTCGAACAACTAAAACACAAGAAAATGTCCAATAATTGAGGACAGCATGAAATGGGTCTCTATTTTCTTTTTCTTTTTCTGCCTGCCTAATCAATGGCTGAATGGGAAAAGAAAATTGCCAAAAGTGTTTTGCTTTGAGAACCAAAGCCTTCTTTCTGTTCAGAGCAGGATAGGCTCTTGGGGCAGATTGAACAGTGTTGAAGAAGAACATGGTGTTGCTACTACATAGGAGAAAGAAACCCCACCCAAACCCATCAGCATAGCTTTTCTTTGGTTCAAAGATAAGCATGAGAGACAAAATATCCTAAAAGTACAATGTTTTTAGGAAAAGAAAACAGAAAATGCAGTATCTTACTTTGGGAGAGTTATTGATGGAAACTGCTTTTTAAGTTGGCTGTGAAGTTTGTATAACTGATCAAATGACTTTTCCATTAGGTGGGAATTCCTTGTTAGCATCAATCACTTGGAACAGATAAAGCTGGAGCAATACAGGCGGGAAAAAAAAAGAAATAAAAATCCTAATCAAAAGATGGCCATGGAGCCGGACACTGGTGGTTCACACCTGTCATCCTAGCTAGCCAGGAGGCTGAGATCTGAGGATCAAGGTTCAAAGCCATCCCTGGGTGGGAAAGTCTGTGAGACTCCTATCTCCCATGAACCAGCAGAAAGCCAGAAGAGGAGCTGTGGCTCAAGTGGTAGAGCACCAGCCTTTAGTGAAAGAGCTCAGGGATACCGTCCAGGCACAGAGTTCAAGTCTCACAATTGAAAAATAAGATGGCACCCGTAACCCATTTCTTTTCATGTGTGTGCCAGTCCTGGGACTTGAACTGAGGGCTTGGGAACTGTCCCTGAGCTTTTGTTTGCTCAAGGATGGCGCTTTGCTACTTGAGTCACAGCTTCACTTCTGGCTTTTTCTGTGGATTTGGTGCTGAGGAATCAAACCCAGGTCTTCATGCATGCTAGGCAAGCACTCTACCACTGAGCCACCTGCCCAGCCCAAAGCTGAGACATCCTGATCTCCAGTTAGCTAGCAAAAAGCTAGGAAGTGTGGCTTGGGTGGAAGAACATTACCCTTAGGCAAAACAAAACTAAAACAAACAAAAAACCCTAAGCTAGACTATGAGGCCCTGGGTTCTGATCTCAGCCATCTGAGCAGCTTGTGGGATTTGAACTGAGAGCCTGGGAGCTTTCCTTGAGTTCTTCAGCTCAAGTCTGGTGCTCTACCACTTGAGGAACAGTTTTCTGAGTGGTTTATTGGCAATCAGAGTCTCATGGACTTTCCTGCCCTGTCTGGGTTTGAACCATGATCCTCGAGATCTCAGCCTCCTGAGTAGCTGGGATGACAGGCATGAGCCACCAGTGGTGTTCAGCTTAAAGCATCAAGTTGTAATTCAGTTTTCATTTGCACAGTGAAAAATCCGGGGACGGGAAAAGACAGGGTGGCCACGCGCAGGATTGGCTTTCGGTCTACATGGTGGGGGTGAGTCCTGCTGAGCCCCAAAATTATTGCTTGCCGAATCATCCAGGCAGTCTTTGGCACCCAGGATTCCTGGGGTGATGTGTGTTGGGTTGATTTGGTGGGGTGGACGGCTGCCATTGTACAAGAATATGGATCAAGTTATTCGGTTTCACCGGGAAGCAGTTCAGGCTTTCCTTTATCATCCTGGAGCATGAGACACAAAAAGAAAAAAGAAAAAACAGAAAAACAATAGCCACAAGTCAAATCTCCTGGTGACAACCAGTTTTTTGTGCAATTTGTGTCCTTGTGCTCGCTAGGTAGATATGTGTGTGTGTGTGTTGGAAGGGAACATGAGCCATCTGTGTTTATTTAGAACTCAATTTTGAAAAATATATGTATATGTTTCTGTTTTTTTTTCCCCCTTGAACTTCAAATTCTGTTCTGGAGATATGCTGTTGTATAGATGAACTCGTAAATCAAGATAACAGAACTTAAATGGCCACGTTGTATGAGGACTTATCTTTTCCATGTTGGGACTTTGTTTTTGTTTTTGTTAACATTGATGTGATACATTTTGAAATTGAGTTTTTTTTAAATAAAAGCCCATTTTAGTTATAACCGTTGAAAATATTTTTGCATATATCCAGAAGTTAATCATGTATGTTCAAAGAGGATTAGATGGTGGGACATATTATATTCTGTTCATTTCCTTCTTATTTTTCTGGAATTTTCCCTTTGCATGTGCTTGTGTGTGTGTGTGTGTGTGTGTGTGTGTGTGTTTGTGTGTGTGTGCCATCCTGGGGCTTGAACTCAAGGCCTGGGTGCTGTCCCTGAGCTCTTTCACTCAAGGCTGGCCCTCTTCCATGTGAGCCACACCACGACTTCTGGTTTGCAGGTGGTTCCTTGGAGATCAGAGTCTCACCGACTTTCCTGCCTGGGCTGGACTTAAACTGTGGTCCTCAGATCTCAGCCTCCCTGAGTAGCTGGGATGACAGGCATGAGCACCAGCTCCTGGCTCCTTTTTTCCCTCTCTATTCTCTCTCAGCAGTTTCTGTTCAGGGTGGGACTTTTCTATGGATTGGAACTCTGGTTTCCTTGAACAATTCCTAGATAACTGTGGAACTTTCTAAAACTTGAGACAGAATCTTTTGCCCTTCCCTGCATACTGAGGTCTGCAGAAATCTACTCTAGGGTCAGCTACTTTCTTATACTGGTCTGCTTCACTCTGTTCCTAAAGCGCACCTGTGAGATTTTGTTTTGTTTTGTTTTGTTTTGTTTTTTACTTGAATTTGCCTTGCGTTCTGGATTTTCTCCTTACACAAATTCTATGTTAACTATTTTTTTTTGCCAGTCCTGGGGCTTGAACTCAGAGCCTGAGTACTGTCTCTGGGTTTCCTTTGCTCAAGGCTGGCAGTCTACCACTTGAGCCACAGCTCTACTTCTGGCTTTTTCTGGTTTCCATGTTGGGGTATCCGGCCTTCAGAATTCAAGGAAGGAAGCTGCTGAATCTCTAGCCTATATCACTGCAGGTCTTTAACTGTGTGGGGATAAAAATTCACAGCTCTGTGGCTCTCATTACATTTTCTAATGGAAATACCTTGAAAACATTGGTCCTAGCCGGGCACCAGTGGCTCACGCCTGTCATTCCAGCTACTGAGGAGGTTGAGATCGGAGGATCAAGGTTCAAAACCAGCCCAAGTATGACAGTATTGAGACACTTATCTCTAGCCTGGAGATATGGTTCAAGCAGTAGAGCACCAGCCTTGAATGAAAAAGCTAAGCAAGGGGGTGAAGCCCTGAGTACAAGCTCCAGTATTGGCAAACAGCCAAATGCATGTGTGTACGCACACACACTTCTTAATGTGCAAAACAGAAAAATCAACGATCTTATACTAATTAGAGCTATTGAAGAAGTGGCGCTGTGGATCAAGTGGTAGAGAGCTAGCCTTGAGAAAAAGAAGCTTAGGGACAGCTCCCAGCCCCTGAGTTCAAGCCCCATGCCCAGCACCACCCAGAACATTAATCATTAAGGCTGTTGAGACATGAATATGTATTTCAAAATAGCCAGGCACTTTAGTTAAGTCACCATACCGTAGCAATGGTAGGCACTGTATAGTAAAGAAAGAGCCAGAGCGCATGCCCAGATTTGTCCTGTAGCTAGAAGCAGACCAGACACAGAGACATGTGCGTGATTCATCTTTTAGCCAATGAGTGTTGGAATTCTTGATAGGTCCATTAAACTTTGCAAATGCTTTTAACCTTTAGACTGATAGCATCCTAAAGTACTCCACATGGCTTTCTGCATTGCTTCATATTCTGCCTTGATATTTAGGCCAAAATGAAGCATCTCAGAAACTTTGGTAATTTAGAACCTTCTATAGTAGAAATGCAGAACAGCTTGCCAGCTATTGAACAACATAATGAGAACTACAGAGATGGCTGGGCATGTGGTTAAGGGGTAGAGTGCTCACCTAGCATGCATGAGGCCCTGAGTTCCATTCCTCAGTACCACACACTGAGAAAAATCCAGAAGTGGCACTGTGGCTCAAGCAGTAGAGTATCAGCCTTGATCAAAGGAAGCTCATGGACAGCGCCTAGGCCCGCAGCCACCAGAACAGCATGACAGACAGATACCAATGACTCAAGCCTGTAATCCCAGCCACTCTGGAGGCTGTGGATCAGAACACCAATATGTCCAGGAGACTCCATCTCCAACTGGTTAGCAAAAATCAGGACTGGATCCATGATTTTGGAGGCAGAGCATTGACTGAGCAAGCAAGCAGAGAGGACTGGCAGCTTTAAGTTCAAACCCCAGCAACAAGCAACAGAGCAATAGGATAAAATGAATTCTTCCCTCATCTTGTTTATCACAGCATTTGTTGAAGATGGAAAATAGGCCAGAAATGACATTGAGTAGAAATGGTCGAAGGTATCTTGTACTGTCACCTGCATCATGACAATCGTGATATTTCCCCAGACTTACTTAATTAAAAACAAAACAAAACAGGAAAAGAGGTTAAAAGAAGAACAAGTCAGGGTCGCTGACCAAATGGCCGATTCTTTGCATTGTCTTTCAGAAGAAAGAATGGAGTGCATCATTTTCCCATCATAAAACTCTTTCCTCCAAATTGTTTTTTTCTGGATAGAGTTCAAGTGGAACAACTGATTTATTTTTATTTATTTATTTATTTTTGTCAGCTCTTTGCTCATTCCAATTGCCTTGAGCTGAGCAATCTGATAGATGGAAAACGTTTTTGAACCAACAAAAGCCCTGCTATGAAAAAAAAATGCACAAAATCTGTCTGCAACACAAGGGCATCCCTCTGTTTCTTTCAGCTTTGGAAATGAAAAACGACTGATCACCAGGCAGGGTAGTTTCTTCCCAGGGAACTGGGCAGCCTGAGCCTTCCTCATAGGCTAGACTGTGTACCAGCTCAGGTGCGCACACCTGTAGTCCTGGTGCACGAGTCCTTACCTGGTAAAGTGACTGGTGGCTTCCAGGTCAGAGTCTTGAGGGTGGAGATTATCATAGATGTATTTCAAGTCTTCAGGTCCTCTGAGCTCTAGTATCTCGCATATAACATCTGATATCAAACAAATGGATAAATGGAAAACAAAGAAGCGATAAACACCAGCAGAAATCAAATTCCCCCAGTTCATTCAGCCAATAGATGAATAAACTCTGAGGTTTATGGACATTTGTGGATGTGAGAGAAAGTTCCTGCTTCCAAATGGCTCCAATTTCAGAGGTAGGTAGAGGCAAACGACAGGTATCAAAAAGAACCAGTAGCCAGTGGCTCATGCCTGTCATCCCAGCTACTCAGGAGGCTGAGATCTGAGGATCTGGGTTGGAGGCCAGGCTGGGCAGGAAAGTCTGTGAGACTCTGATCTCCAATGAACCACCAGAAAAAGTAGAGTAGTCGCTCAAGTTGTAGAGTGCCAGCTTTGAGTGAAAGAGCTCAGGGACGGTGCCCAGGCCTCTAGTTCAAGAACCACAAAAGGAAAAAGCCAAAATACACACCACACACACACACACACACACACACACACACACACACACACACACACACACACGCACACGCACACACACGCGTGCACACACACTGTAACTGGCAAAATGCACACCATACAACTGCATTTTATTCTCAGCAGTCTGAGGAATGAGCAGGCCCTGAAATTCTATTCCCAGGCCAGTTTTCCCAGCTCTGCCCAGGAAAATCCCAGAGATATTGGGGAAACTTTTATCTTCTCACTTCTCAAAGCAGAGCAGGATGAAGCCATGAATTTTTGGAAGTTCAAATGGGCTTTATGTGCCATGCGCTATGACTCCCCCAAAATATACATGTCATTCATCTGGAAGAAGACAAACTAACTCTCCGTGCACAAGATGCAGGTATAACATGGGGTGCAGGGAGTGAATACGAAGCTCATCCCTTGGCTTCTTCATCCTGTGTCCTTCAGAAGAAGAATGCAATGCCTTCCCCCCACCCCCATATTGGGCAGTGAGTATTATTATTATTGTTGTTGTTGTTGTTGTTCGTGGTGCTTGAACTCAAGGCCTGGGTGCTATCCCTGAGCTCTTCAGTTCGAGGATGGTGCTCTACTGCTTGAGCCACAGTGCCACATCTGGTTTTCTGATGGTTCACTGGAGATAAGAGTCTCACAGACTTTCCTACCCGAGCTGGTTTTGAACTGCGATCCTCAGATCTGAGCCTCCAGAGTAGCTAGGATGACAAGCATGAGCCACCGATGCCCAGCCTTGGGTATTGACTATTAAAGCAACAAAACGATCAAGGCTATAATTGTACTGTGAATTTTCTGCCCATCTCGAGGAAGACATCTTAGTCAAACTTGAAAGGGAAGGATGCTATTCTCTTTGGTGCTGGATGGATTTCTTTGTGGGAGAGAAAAATAAATCAAGAAATAATGGATTCTTCTAAAAACAAAATTTGAGGCCAGGTGCTTGTGGCTCATGCCTGTCTTCCGAACTATTCAGGAGGCTGAGATCTGAGGATCACAGTTGGAGGCCAGTATGGGCAGGAATGTCCGTGAGACTCTAAACCTTCAACAAACCATCAATAAGCCAGACACAGAGCTGTGGCTCAAATGGTAGCACACTAGGATTGAGCGACAATACTCAGGTTCTGAGTTCAAGCCCAGGTCTGGCATAATATATACGTACATACATGCATAAATATTAATATATATGTATATATAAATGAAAATTTATATTCTAAAGGGAAGAGAAAGCTCCTATTTTTTTCCCAGACATCTACCTGTGTTGTTCCTCCTTGGATGTCCAAATCTATTTTGATAGTGATGAGGAAGGAAGGATTTATTATTATTATTTTTTAATCATGTGGAGAAATTAGAAAGAAGTCCCATGGAGAACACACAATACAATAATGGCGGTGATAATCACTGCCAGCAAAGCCAATGATCCCTGTATGCTCCGTGAGTAGAGATGGATTATTATTATTATTATTTTATTTTAATACAAGAAAACCTGAAGAAGTGCAAACTTTTATACGATCAACCTCAGCCACCAGACTTATTCTTGGGAAAGATGGGAAATCGAGAGATAATTTTTTCCAGGAGGAAATAAAAAAATATAACATGAAGCAATCACTACCTATATCTGAGAATAGGGTGCTTTCTTCTGACGAACAGCCATTTGCTCAGACAAGAATCCGAGGCAGATCCTACCAAATGAGGAAGAGGGAGGGCAGGAGTGGGTCTCACAAAATAAAAAAGAGGGAGGGAAAAGAGAGAGGATGCAGGTAGGGACAGGAGGACCATGATATCAGGAGGATCGTGAATCAAGAAACATTGTATTTATAATTCACTTGGTTCAAGGGCAACTCCTTGTACATCAACTTAAAGATAATAATAATTATTATTATGTTAATAATAATAATACATATCTCCCAAATGACTGCAATTCATAATCAACAATATAGACTGTTCACAGATGGTAGAAAGAGCCACTTACAGATCATAGCTCTTAACTGGTAAGTAAATTCTTGAGTAGTAGGTCAACGTAGTGTTAACACACACAAGAACCCGTTCAAGAAAGAATGAAGGGAAATGGAACTGGGTGTGTAAGCAGTAAGGGAGTCACAACACACACACACGGTTCTATTTTTATACGCGGGTACAACTGGAGAATGATTAAAATTGTAAAACCTAGATAATTGCTCTGCCTCCTGGATTCTATGAAATGTACACTGAGGGGAAAATAAAAGGAAAATAATTGAGAAGCAGTCACAATCAAGAATTTGTCCATGGTTTTCTATGTTCCTGGTTCAGGTTCTGTGACAGCCTTAAACCTACGATCTTTCTACTGAATCTGAATTAAGGACCTTTTATTCTCCATTATTTCCCCTTAGTTTTGGAGTCAGAGTTGGTTCAATTAGGCTATACCCAGATATCTGATATATTCCATGCCAGAGACTTCAAAACAGCTAAGTTTAGTAGTTGTGAGATCCCATGAGGTCCACTTCATTTAATTGAAATAACATCCCCCAACTCTTTATCTGTGTGTTGGCTTAATCTACCAAAAATGGTATGTTGAATCTTTTCTTAATGCCAGGCAGAAAATATATTAAATAGAAAAAAATAGCATTCTGAATTCTTCTCAACAAGCTGACTTTAAAAAATTCCTTTAGCTTGCTCAATTATTGTGCAGCCCAATTTTATTGTCATCCCAGAGACAATATATGTACTTTTCTGCATTTGGTTTTATTGTTTTCAATTTCTGTAGCTAGTGGAGGTGATGGTTAAAATTTGGAACTACGTCTTTGATGTAATTTTTTTTTAACGTAGCCATTTAGAAATATTACTTGAAGGCACCAATTTCATCGTCTTTATTAAGTGGAAAAAATTTAAAGACTGTGTTTTAAAAGTGGATGTGTAATCTACATTTTCTGGCATAGCGTGAGCATTATTAGGCTTATGGATCTTTCTAGATCTTTCTGGAATCTAGCCAGACATGCTTACTTTTAAAGATAGGTCAGAGTCAATGCTACTTGGGGTATTTGTTATTTGGAGAGGAGAGAGTCGGATGGTGGATTTGGTCCTTTTGTAGACTTTTCTTTGTGGTAAGAACAAGGCCATTATCAACCACAAAGCATTAAATTCCACATATCTGCATTATGAACAAATAGAACGGAGATCAGAATGGAGATTCAGGCAAAATTCAACATGATAAGGTTGGCAGATGATGTATGAACGAGAGAGTGTATAAAGGCATTTGTGCAAAATTCTCATGCATAATGCAACTGAAGGCATTCTTCCATTTTTATTTTTTGCCAGTGCTGAGACTTGAACTTGGGGACTGGGTGCTGCCCCAGAGCTCTTTTGCTCAAGGCTGATGCTCTACCATTTGAGCCACAGCTCCACTTCCGGTTTTCTGGTGGTTCACTAGAGATCAGAGTCTCACTGACTTTCTTGCCCAGAGCTGGCCTCAAATCACAATCCTCAAATCTCAGTAGCAGGGATGAGTAGCTGGGATGACAGGCATTAGCCACCGGCGCCTGGCCACATTTTTCTTTCTTTTTTTTTTGTTGACTGAACTCCAAGGATGCTTTGAGGACTCTGAACTCACTAATTCACTAATTCACCAATTCACAAATATGGCTGTGAACAGCAGTGTCTGAAACAATGGTGCATAGACACTGAAGAGTGTGTTTGTCCACAGTCTGCTGCGTGCATTCGTTACTTTTTGTCTTCAGTTGATCTGTGTGTGTGTTTGTGTGTGTGTGTAAGGAGTGGATGGGGAACTCCAAGCCCTCAGCAAAAATGGACTGGTGAAAGAGAGACACCCACAAAACTTAATTTTGGGGGAGGGACTCTTGTGCCATCTTACCATTTCTAGAAGGTTCAGGAGCAGTCAGCTGTGCCTTCAGACAATATTGTATGCCCTGCAATAGAACTCCACAAATTCTTGGAACTGCTGTGGGTTTTTCCTGCCCTCTGTGATGAAGTACTCCATCTTCGAAGTAAAGATGAAAAGAACCCTGTCCCTGGAATCAGGACACTAGAGAGCGCTCAGGTGCAGAAACGGGTGGGCTGGAGAGACCGCAATGGGCAGAGAGGACACTAAAACAATGGAGAAGGTTAAGTTAGGTGCTACTGTGTCCATCCAGAGGGCATCAACTTTTTAATTATTTTTTGTTGGACGTGGGACTTGAACTCAGGGCCTGGGCGCTGTCCCTCAGGCCTTTCACTCAAGGCTGACACTCTACCACTTGAGCCACAGTACCACATCTGGTTTTCTGGTGGTTCAGGGGAGATCAGAATCTTCTGGACTTTCCTGCCCAGGATGGCTTTGAACTGCCATCCTCAGATCTCAGACTCCCTGAGTAGCTGGGATGACAGGCATGAGCCACCAGCATCCTTTTGGTCTTACATATGTATCCGAGAGGAATGGTAATGCGTGTTTGCCCAAAGTATCCTTGAATTATTCATTGCAGCTGAATGGTCACGGCCTCAAAATCTTGGAGGAGTGGAGAGATGGCTCAAGTGGTAGAGCACCTGCCTTGAGAAAAGAAAAAAATCTAAGCTCAGGAATAGTGCCCAAGCCCTACGACTGAAAACACCAAACAAAAGAACTCAAAAAACTTAAAAATAAAGTCCAGATGTCTGCCCACAGAGGAAAAGCCAATCAAACAATGGTAGGTCATGTCATGAAATCTTATTTGTCCCAAGAATGTCCTAGATTTGATTCGAAAATGCCACAGCTTGGCTGAACATGCTGTCAGAGAAAAATATCAATCACTACATAGTCCATAGGGATGTAATTCCATGCTTAGATGATTCTAGAAATCACAGCATTGGAAGGATGGAGGGCAGGAGAGAGAAGCAGATACAAGTTGTAGAGATACAACTTGGCTTTATCCTGCTTGTGATCCTTAGTATAAAATTCCCTAAATTCAATCCTATAAATTCTGTAAAAATTATACAGCTCTCTAAATTCCAGAAATTAACAAAGAATTTTTGAAATTCTGGCAAAATTCTAAGCATTAATTCTCTAATGTAATTCTATACATTCCAGAAATAAAGTCTATAAATTCTATACATTATCAGCTGGGAATACCAGGTCTCTCGGTATTATTTCTTTTCCAAGTGAATCTATAATTACCTCTGAAGATGTTCATAATTATTTTGTCCTGTGAGTTAGCTAGATAGAGACTTTGACTAGAGTCATGGCTTAACGTTTGATGGACCATGGAGGGACACCAAAGAGGACTAACATGAATATTGAAGAGTTGAGCATTCAATGCCTAGAGAGAAGAAAATTGCCCCAAATTGGCTGTTAGAAAGAGGTGTTGGCCCGGTGCTGGTGGCTCATACCTGTCACCCCAGCTACTCAAGAGACTGAGAGCTGAGGATCACAGTTCAAAGACAGCCTAAGCAGGAAAGTCTGTGAGATTCTGACACCAATGAACCACCAGAAAATGATAAGTTCCCAGGCCCTGAGTTTAAAGCCTATGATGGACAAAAAAAGAAAATAAAAAAAGAGGTATTGAAAAAATTAGGGAATGAATAACGAGGTCAGGAAATCAAGAGTCAAGAATATATATATATATATATATATGTATATATATATATATATATATATGAATGTATGTATGTATTTCCTCCCCCTGGAATTTGAGCAAGAGATTAAGCAGGACTCTATGAACATTAATTTTTCTTCCTTTCATAAAGTGACTGATCAATTCTTCACACTTAAGGACAAGGATTGAAAGACTGGAGAGTGTGGGTGGTAGATTTTTCACCCTGAATTTAAACGTGGGTCTCACTAATCAGGGACACTTATTATTATTGTTGTTTTTATATTATTATTATTATTTTGTCAGTCATGGCACTTGAACTCAGGGCTTGGGCGCTGCCCCTCAGCTCTTCAGCTCAAGGCTGGCTCTCTACCACTTGATCCAAGTGGCTTTTCTGGTGGTTTTCTAAAGGTTTAGTGGAGTTAAGAGTTTCTACCCTTTTCTGCCTAGGCTGGCTTTGAACCATGATCCTCAGCTCTCAGCCTCTTGAGTAGCTGAGATGACAGACATGAGACCCTGGCACCTGACTGTTGTTATTATTATTATTGAAATTTATTTCAACTTGAAATTTATTTGCATAAGGTTGTTGCATTTCAGATTCTTACTCTTAGTCGTGAAATTTATTTGCATCAGACAGATGCATTTCAAGTCATTAATATTCTTGAACTGTATTTACACAAGACGGATGCATTTCAGATTATATTTATTATTGAAACTTATTTACATCAGGTGCATGCATTTCAGATGATTCCTATTATTGGCATCAGACAGATGCCTTGTGAACAGAATATGCTGCCAACGTGGCATGAAGCTGAAATGTCTGCAAGGTTTCTGGGAGTCGGAGGCATGTCTTTGGTTCCCAGGAGGTGCAGTGAGTGATAGGAGACACCTCGTGGCGAGCAAGAGCGGGGACTAGCTCATTCTTTCTTCGGATGCCAGGGGTGACCTACATTGTGTAGAACCACGGTGTGCCACCCAGCACAATCAACCTAGTCTCCCAACTAATCACTGTGAATTTATTGAGAAGGCGCGTCTGTGATCATGGGGCAGCTCAGGAGATGCAGGTGATCAGCCTTCAGCCAACCCCCCCCCCCTCCCCGGGGGATCGCAGCCTCTCAAGCTGAGCCTTCCCGACCAGGCCTTCCATGGAAGACAGCCTCCCCTCTGGCCCGAGCCTCCTCGTCCTCCCCTCGTCCTCCTCCTTTCTTCCTCCTCCTCCTCCCCCTCTTCAACCTCCTCCTGTTCTTCAATCTCCTCCTTCTCTTTTTCCCTCTCCTCCCCATCCTCCTCTCTTTGTATCACTATTTTTAGTTATTGTTGTTGTTATTTTTAATTTGAAAATGCTAAACACAGAGGAGTTACAGTTTCATAAGTCAGGCACAGAGTATGAAGCTCTTTCACTCAAGGCTGGTGCTCTACCACTTGAGTCACAGTTCCACTTCTGGTTTTCTGGTGGTTCATTGGAGATAACAGTCTCACGGACTTTCTTTACTGGCAACTGGCTTTGACCCTTAATCCTCAGATCTCAGCCTCCTGAGAAGCTCGGATGACAGGCATGAGCCATGGTGCCCGGCCTTGTTTTTGTGAAGGAATTGGGCCAGCTTCCTTGGGGTGTGGCAGGCTGGGTGGGAGAAGCACTTGTGCATTGATCTTTTGACACCCGCCCCCAAAATGTATGAGAGTGTCCCAGGATCATCCCAAAATCGATGTGGAACAGGTAGCCCGCAGAGGTGAGCATGATGTTGTTATTGTGCCCGTCACACGCCCAGGACAAAGGTCACCATGAACCAGCCGGAGTAGAAGAAGAGTTAGTTCTTCAAGGCTTGGGCAGGGGAGAACCGGTGAGATGGCACATAAACACAGCGATCAAACAAAACCACGAGAAACCCTCAGAGGAGGACACGCTCTAGCCCTGGGGTCACCTCAGAGACCAAGGCCCACAATGCTTTGTTCTGGAGGCTGAGGCCTACAGGAGCCGGATTTGAGGCTCAACTCTAATCTCTGTCCAATTAGCCAGCCCGAGGTTAGCATGGAGGCATGGCTCAGGTGGTCGAGGCACCACTGTGAGTAATGCCTGAGACAGTGAAGCTGAAGGGACATGAGTTCAAGTCTCGATACTGGGAGATGGGGACAGACAATGACAGGAATCCTAGGGAACCTGAGCTCAGGACTGGCCTTGCTAGGCAGGCTCATTCCCCAGCTTCCTTTATTTGATTTCATGTTTGGCTTGGGGTAGGGCCGTCCTGTGTTCCTTGGCAGGTTGAGGCCTGGCATGGCCCCGTTGTCTGTCCTACCTGGGCCACGATCCAGGTGTGTTTAGAACTCACGATGGAGTCCGGGTGCTGAAACTCAGTTCCCCCGCAACAACCTTCTGGTAATCTTCCCTGGCGCCATGGTGCTGCTCAAACCAATGCTGGAGGCAGCTTTCTTTCAGTGGCCCCATAAGCCCCGCCTGGCGGTGGATGCTGGCGAAAGTCAAGGTCTCTGGGACCATCTGCACCAGCCCTAGGGTAGGAGGAGGGGAAAGGAGAGAGGAGGGAGGAGGGAGGGGGGAAAGGAGGGATAGGAGGGAGGATGTAGAGGAAGGAGGAGAGAGAGGGAGGAGAGGGTGGAGAGGGAGGATGGAGAGGAGGGAGGAGGGAGGAGCAGGAGGATGGAGAGGAGGGAGAGGAGCGAGGCGAGGGATGATGGCGGAGGGGAGGAGAGTGAGGGTGGAGAGGATGGAGGAGGGAGAGGAAGGAGGAGGGAGGAAGGAGAGGAGAGAGGAAGGAAGGAGAGGAAGAATGGAGAGGATGGATGGAGAGAAGGGAGGGGAGAGGAAGGAGGAAGAGAGGAGAGAGGGTGGAGGAGGGGTGGAGAGAGATGGTGGAGAGGGAGAATGGAGAGGAGGGAGCAGGGGAGGAGAGGGAGGATAGAGAAGAGAGAAGGAGGTGGATGGAGAAGAGAGAAGGGAGGAGGGGAGCAGAGAAGGGAGGAGAGGGATAATGTAGGAGGGAAGGAGGGAGGAGGGGAGGAGCGGGAGGATGGAGAAGGAATATGGAGAGGAGGGAGAAGGAAAGGAGAGGAAGGAGGAGGGAAAGGAGGGAGGAGGGGCGGAGAGTGGGTGGAGAGGCAGGATGGAGAGGAGAGGATGGAGAGGAGGGAAGAGGTGAGGATGGAGAGAAGTGAGGAAGGGAGGAGAGAGGGTAGAGAAGAGTTTCATTTCCCACAGTGATGCCCGCTTTAGGTCCAGTGAAACACATCATTATTGATCATTATTGGTCTTTGTAGATCATTATTCTCCTTTCTAAACCTTTCCTACAGAAGACTTTGCTAGACTAGCTCTTCTGACTCTCTCTAAATCCTGCAATTATTTTGGCGATTTGTAGACTTTGGGCTAGGTAAGTCAGAACCAACAGCTTTTATGTAATATATAATATATAAAATACATAGTATAGGAAATATATGATATGTAACATACATTATATATCCTATCTCTTAATATCTATATTACATAATTTTAATATATTATATAATGTATTAACTATATAATATAAATAATATATTTTACATTACATGTTTTATATTAATATTATTGGAACTCACTAATATATTATACTAATAGATATCTTAATCTTATAATACATACTATGCTAATTATAGATATTCTTTACTATCTATTATATAAGTATTATAGTGTATCATTTGTTATATAATATATATCATAT